>NC_054483.1:25202832-25250332 GCF_017639515.1 Carcharodon carcharias | reverse complement strand
CACACAGTCACAGCACAGACACACACACAGTCATAGCACAGACACACACACACTCACAGCACAGACACACACACACTCACAGCACAGACACACTCACACACTCACAGCACAGACACACACACACACTCACAGCACAGACACACTCACACACTCACAGCACAGACACACACACACTCACAGCACAGACACACACTCACTCACAGCACAGACACACACACACACTCACAGCACAGACACACACTCACTCACAGCACAGACACACACACACACACACACACAGACACACACACAAACTCACAGCACAGACACACACACACACACACTCACAGCACAGACACACACACACACTCACAACACAGACACACACACACACTCACAGCACAGACACACACACACACTCACATCACAGACACACACACACACTCACACACAGACACACACACACACTCACAGCACAGACACACACACACACTCACAGCACAGACACACACACACTCACAGCACAGACACACACACACTCACAGCACAGACACACTCACACACTCACAGCACAGACACACTCACACACTCACAACACAGACACACTCACACACTCACAACACAGACACACACACACACTCACAGCACAGACACACACTCACTCACAGCACAGACACACACACACTCACAGCACAGACACACACACACTCACAGCACAGACACACTCACACACACACAACACACAGACACACACACACTCACAACACAGACACACACACACACTCACAGCACAGACACACACACAGTCACAGCACAGACACACACACACACTCACAGCACAGACACACACACACACTCACAGCACAGACACACACACACTCACAGCACAGACACACACACACTCACAGCACAGACACACACACACTCACAGCACAGACACACACACACACACTCACAGCACAGACACACACACACTCACAGCACAGACACACACACACACACAGCACAGACACACACACACTCACAGCACAGACACACACACACTCACAGCACAGACACACACACACTCACAGCACAGACACACACACACTCACAGCACAGACACACACACACTCACAGCACAGACACACACACACTCACAGCACAGACACACACACACTCACAGCACAGACACACACACACACTCACAGCACAGACACACACACACACTCACAGCACAGACACACACACACACACTCACAGCACAGACACACACACACTCACAGCACAGACACACACACACTCACAGCACAGACACACACACACTCACAGCACAGACACACACACACACTCACAGCACAGACACACACACACTCACAGCACAGACACACACTCACTCACAGCACAGACACACACTCACTCACAGCACAGACACACACACACACACACACACAGCACAGACACACACTCACTCACAGCACAGACACACACACACACTCACAACACAGACACACACACACGGTCACAGCACAGACACACACACACACACACTCACAGCACAGACACACACTCACTCACAGCACAGACACACACACACTCACAGCACAGACACACACACACACTCACAGCACAGACACACACACACACTCACAGCACAGACACACACACACACACTCAGCACAGACACACACACACACACTCACAACACAGACACACACACACACACTCACAGCACAGACACACACTCACTCACAGCACAGACACACACACACTCACAGCACAGACACACTCACACACTCACAACACAGACACACACACACTCACAGCACAGACACACACACACACTCACAAGCACAGACACACTCACACACTCACAGCACAGACACACACTCACTCACAGCACAGACACACACACACTCACAGCACAGACACACTCACACACTCACAGCACAGACACACTCACACACTCACAGCACAGACACACACACACACACACAGCACAGACACACTCACACACTCACAACACAGACACACTCACACACTCACAGCACAGACACACACACACACTCACAACACAGACACACTCACACACTCACAGCACAGACACACTCACAGCACAGACACACACACACTCACAGCACAGACACACACACACTCACAGCACAGACACACACACACACACTCACAGCACAGACACACACACACTCACAGCACAGACACACACACACTCACAGCACAGACACACACACACTCATAGCACAGACACACACTCACTCACAGCACAGACACACACTCACTCACAGCACAGACACACACACACACTCACAGCACAGACACACTCACACACACTCACAGCACAGACACACACACACTCACAGCACAGACACACACTCACTCACAGCACAGACACACACACACACACACACTCACAGCACAGACACACTCACACACACTCACAGCACAGACACACACTCACTCACAGCACAGACACACACACACACACTCACAGCACAGACACACTCACACACACTCACAGCACACACACACACACACACTCACAGCACAGACACACTCACACACACTCACAGCACAGACACACACACAGTCACAGCACAGACACACACACACTCACAGCACAGACACACACACACACAGTCACAGCACAGACACACACACACACTCACAGCACAGACACACACACACACACTCACAACACAGACACACTCACTCACTCACAGCACAGACACACACACACTCACAGCACAGACACACTCACACACTCACAGCACAGACACACTCACACACTCACAGCACAGACACACACACACTCACAGCACAGACACACACACACACTCACAGCACAGACACACACTCACTCACAGCACAGACACACACACTCACAGCACAGACACACACACACTCACAACACAGACACACACACACACTCACAGCACAGACACACACACACACTCACAGCACAGACACACACACACACTCACAGCACAGACACACACACACACTCACAGCACAGACACACACTCACTCACAGCACAGACACACACACTCACAGCACACACAGTCCACACACTCACACACTCACAGCACAGACACACTCACACACTCACAGCACAGACACACACACACACTCACAGCACAGACACACACTCACTCACAGCACAGACACACACACACACTCACAGCACAGACACACTCACACACTCACAAGCACAGACACACTCACACACTCACAGCACAGACACACACACACACTCACAGCACAGACACACACACACTCACAGCACAGACACACTCACACACTCACAGCACAGACACACACACACACTCACAGCACAGACACACTCACACACTCACAGCACACACACTCACAGCACAGACACACACACACTCACAGCACAGACACACACACACTCACAGCACAGACACACACACACACTCACAGCACAGACACACACACACTCACAGCACAGACACACACACACTCACAGCACAGACACACACACACACTCACAGCACAGACACACACACACTCACAGCACAGACACACACTCACTCACAGCACAGACACACACACACTCACAGCACAGACACACACACACACTCACAGCACAGACACACACACACTCACAGCACAGACACACACTCACTCACAGCACAGACACACACACACACACACTCACAGCACAGACACACTCACACACTCACAGCACAGACACACTCACACACTCACAGCACAGACACACACACACACTCACAACACAGACACACTCTCACACACTCACAGCACAGACACACACACACACACCAACACAGACACACACACACACTCACAGCACAGACACACACACACTCACAGCACAGACACACTCACACACACTCACAGCACAGACACACACACACACTCACAGCACAGAAACACACACACACTCACAGCACAGACACACACACACACACTCACAGCACAGACACACACTCACTCACAGCACAGACACACACACACTCACAGCACAGACACACACACACACTCACAGCACAGACACACACACACACTCACAGCACAGACACACACACACTCACAGCACAGACACACTCACACACTCACAGCACAGACACACACACACTCACAGCACAGACACACACACTCACAGCACAGACACACACACACTCACAGCACAGACACACACACACACTCACAGCACAGACACACACACACACTCACAGCACAGACACACACACACACTCACAGCACAGACACACACACACACTCACAGCACAGACACACACACACTCACAGCACAGACACACACACTCACAGCACAGACACACTCACACACTCACAGCACAGACACACACACACTCACAGCACAGACACACACACACACTCACAACACAGACACACTCACTCACTCACAGCAGACACACTCACACACTCACAACGCAGACACACACACACTCACAACACAGACACACACACACACTCACAGCACAGACACACACACAGTCACAGCACAGACACACACACACTCACAGCACAGACACACACACACTCACAGCACAGACACACTCACACACACTCACAGCACAGACACACTCACAGCACAGACACACACACACTCACAGCACACACACACACACACTCACAGCACAGACACACACACACTCACAGCACAGACACACACACACACACACTCACAGCACAGACACACACACACTCACAGCACAGACACACACACACTCACAGCACAGACACACACACACTCACAGCACAGACACACACTCACTCACAGCACAGACACACACACACACACACTCACAGCACAGACACACTCACACACACTCACAGCACAGACACACACACACTCACAGCACAGACACACACACACACACTCACAGCACAGACACACACACACTCACAGCACAGACACACACACACACTCACAGCACAGACACACACACACACACTCACAGCACAGACACACACACACACTCACAGCACAGACACACACACACTCACAGCACAGACACACACACACTCACAGCACAGACACACACACACTCACAGCACAGACACACACACACACACACTCACAGCACAGACACACACACACTCACAGCACAGACACACACACACACTCACAGCACAGACACACACACACACTCACAGACACACACACACACACACTCACAGCACAGACACACACTCACTCACAGCACAGACACACACACACACACAGCACAGACACACACACACACACACACACACACACACACACACACACTCACACACAGCACACACACACACACACACACAACACACACACACACACACACTCACAGCACAGACACACACACACTCACAGCACAGACACACACACACTCACAGCACAGACACACACACACTCACAGCACAGACACACACACACTCACAGCACAGACACACACACACACACACACAGCACACACACACACACACACTCACAGCACAGACACACACACACACTCACAGCACAGACACACACACACTCACAGCACAGACACACTCACACACACTCACAGCACAGACACACACACACTCACAGCACAGACACACACACACACACTCACAGCACAGACACACACACACACTCACACCACACACACTCAGTCACAGCACAGACACACACACAGTCACAGCACAGACACACACACACTCACAGCACAGACACACTCACACACTCACAGCACAGACACACTCACAGTCACAGCACAGACACTCACACTCACAGCACAGACACACACACACTCACAGCACAGACACACACACACTCACAGCACAGACACACACACACACTCACAGCACAGACACACACACAGTCACAGCACAGACACACACACAGTCACAGCACAGACACACACACAGTCACAGCACAGACACACACACACTCTCAGTACAGACACACACACTCACAGCACAGGCACACACTCAGTCACAGCACAGACACACACACACACTCACAGCACAGACACACACTCACTCACAGCACAGACACACACACACACACACTCACAGCACAGACACACACACACTCACAGCACAGACACACACACACACTCACAACACAGACACACACACACACTCACAGCACAGACACACTCACACACTCACAGCACAGACACACACTCACTCACAGCACAGACACACACACACTCACAGCACAGACACACACACACACACAGCACAGACACACACACACACACACAGCACAGACACACACACACACACACACTCACAGCACAGACACACACTCACTCACAGCACAGACACACACACACTCACAGCACAGACACACACACACACTCACAGCACAGACACACACACACACACTCACAGCACAGACACACACACACACTCACAGCACAGACACACACACACTCACAGCACAGACACACACACTCACAGCACAGACACACACACACACACTCACAGCACAGACACACACACACACTCACAGCACAGACACACACACACTCACAGCACAGACACACTCACACACTCACAGCACAGACACACACTCACACTCACAACACACACACACACACACTCACAGCACAGACACACACACACACTCACAGCACAGACACACTCACACACACTCACAGCACAGACACACACTCACTCACAGCACACACACACACACACTCACAGCACAGACACACACACACTCACAGCACAGACACACACACACACACTCACAGCACAGACACACACACACTCACAGCACAGACACACACACACTCACAGCACAGACACACACTCACTCACAGCACAGACACACACACACACTCACAGCACAGACACACACACACACTCACAGCACAGACACACACACAAACACACACTCACAGCACAGACACACACACTCACAGCACAGACACACACACACTCACAGCACAGACACACACACTCACAGCACAGACACACACACACACTCACAGCACAGACACACACACACACACACAGCACAGACACACACACACACAGTCACAGCACAGACACACACACACACACACTCACAGCACAGACACACACTCACTCACAGCACAGACACACACACACACTCACAGCACAGACACACACACACTCACAGCACAGACACACACACACAGTCACAGCACGGACATACTCACATACTCACAGCACAGACACACTCACACACTCACACACACAGACACACACTCACTCACAGCACAGACACACACACACTCACAGCACAGACACACACACACTCACAGCACAGACACACTCACACACTCACAGCACAGACACACACATACACTCACAGCACAGACACACACACACTCACAGCACAGACACACTCACACACTCACAACACAGACACACACACACACTCACAGCACAGACACACTCACACACTCACAGCACAGACACACTCACAGCACAGACACACACACACACTCACAGCACAGACACACACACACTCACAGCACAGACACACACACACACACTCACAGCACAGACACACACACACTCACAGCACAGACACACACACACACTCACAGCACAGACACACACACACTCACAGCACAGACACACACACACACTCACAGCACAGACACACACACTCACAGCACAGACACACACACACTCACAGCACAGACACACTCACACACACTCACAGCACAGACACAACACACACACTCACAGCACAGACACACACTCACTCACAGCACAGACACACACACACACACTCACAGCACAGACACACACACACACACTCACAGCACAGACACACACTCACTCACAGCACAGACACACACACACACACTCACAGCACAGACACACACACACACTCACAGCACAGACACACACACTCACAGCACAGACACACACACACACTCACAGCACAGACACACACACACTCACAGCACAGACACACACACACACTCACAGCACAGACACACACACACACTCACAGCACAGACACACACACACACTCACAGCACAGACACACACACACTCACAGCACAGACACACACACACACACTCACAGCACAGACACACACACACTCACAGCACAGACACACACACACTCACAGCACAGACACACACACACTCACAGCACAGACACACACACACTCACAGCACAGACACACACACACACTCACAGCACAGACACACACACACACACTCACAGCACAGACACACTCACACACTCACAGCACAGACACACACACACTCACAGCATAGACACACACACACTCACAGCACAGACACACTCACACACTCACAGCACAGACACACACACACTCACAGCACAGACACACACACACTCACAGCACAGACACACACACACACAGCACAGATTCACACACACTCACAGCACAGACACACTCACACTCACAGCACAGACACACACACACTCACAGCACAGACACACACACACTCACAGCACAGACACACTCACACTCACAGCACAGACACACACACACTCACAGCACAGACACACACACTCACAGCACAGACACACACACACACTCACAACACAACACACACACTCACACACTCACAGCACACACACACACTCACACACTCACACACACACACACACACACACAGCACACACACACACACACACACACACACACACACACACACACACACACACACACACACTCACACACACACACACACACACACACACACACACACACACACACACACACACACACACACACACAACACACACACACACACACTCACACACACACACACACACACACACACACACACACACACACACACACACACAACACTCACAGCACACACACACACACACTCACAGCACAACACACACACCACACACTCACAGACACACACACACACTCACAGCACAGACACACACACACACACTCACAGCACAGACACACACTCACTCACAGCACAGACACACACTCACTCACAGCACAGACACACACACACACACACTCACAGCACAGACACACACTCACTCACAGCACAGACACACACACACACTCACAGCACAGACACACACTCACACAGCACAGACACACACACACACACACTCACAGCACAGACACACACACACACTCACAGCACAGACACACACACACTCACAGCACAGACACACACACACACTCACAGCACACACACACACACACTCACAGCACAGACACACACACACACACACACTCACAGCACAGACACACACTCACTCACAGCACAGACACACACACACTCACAGCACAGACACACACACACACTCACAGCACAGACACACACACACACACTCACAGCACAGACACACACACACACTCACACACAGACACACACACTCACTCACAGCACAGACACACACACACTCACAGCACAGACACACACACACACTCACAACACAGACACACACACACAGTCACAGCACAGACACACATACACACTCACAGCACAGACACACACACTCACAGCACAGACAAACACTCACTCACAGCACAGACACACACACACACACTCACAGCACAGACACACACTCACACACTCACAGCACAGACACACACACACTCACAGCACAGACACACACTCACTCACAGCACAGACACACACACACACACACTCACAGCACAGACACACACACACTCACAGCACAGACACACACACACACAGTCACAGCACAGACACACACACACTCACAGCACAGACACACACACACACTCACAGCACAGACACACACTCACTCACAGCACAGACACACACACACACACACTCACACACAGACACACACACACTCACAGCACAGACACACACACACACACACTCACAGCACAGACACACACACTCACTCACAGCACAGACACACACACACTCACAGCACAGACACACACACTCACAGCACAGACACACACACACACTCACAGCACAGACACACACACACACACAGCACAGACACACACACACACACTCACAGCACAGACACACACACACACACTCACAGCACAGACACACACTCACTCACAGCACAGACACACACACACTCACAGCACAGACACACACACACACTCACAGCACAGACACACACACACTCACAGCACAGACACACACACACACTCACAACACAGACACACACACACACTCACAGCACAGACACACACACACACTCACAGCACAGACACACACACACACTCACAGCACAGACACACACACACACACACACAGCACAGACACACACACACTCACAGCACAGACACACACACACTCACAGCACAGACACACACACACACTCACAGCACAGACACACACACACTCACAGCACAGACACACTCACACACACTCACAGACACAGACACACACACACTCACAGCACAGACACACACACTCACAGCACAGACACACACACACTCACAGCACAGACACACACACACTCACAGCACAGACACACACACACTCACAGCACAGACACACACACACACTCACAGCACAGACACACACACACACTCACAGCACAGACACACACACACACTCACAGCACAGACACACACTCACTCACAGCACAGACACACACACACACACTCACAGCACAGACACACTCACACACACTCACAGCACAGACACACACACACTCACAGCACAGACACACTCACACACTCACAGCACAGACACACACACACTCACAGCACAGACACACACACACTCACAGCACAGACACACACACACACTCACAGCACAGACACACACACACTCACAGCACAGACACACACACACTCACAGCACAGACACACACACACTCACAGCACAGACACACTCACACACACTCACAGCACAGACACACACACACACTCACAGCACAGACACACACACTCACTCACAGCACAGACACACACACACTCACAGCACAGACACACACACACTCACAGCACAGACACACACACACTCACAGCACAGACACACTCACACACTCACAGCACAGACACACACACACACTCACAGCACAGACACACACACACTCACAGCACAGACACACACACTCACAGCACACAGACACACACACACTCACAGCACAGACACACTCACACACTCACAGCACAGACACACACACACACACTCACAACACAGACACACTCACACACTCACAGCACAGACACACACACACACTCACAGCACAGACACACACACACTCACAGCACAGACACACACACACTCACAGCACAGACACACTCACACACTCACAACACAGACACACACACACTCACAGCACAGACACACACACACTCACAGCACAGACACACTCACACACTCACAGCACAGACACACTCACACACTCACAGCACAGACACACTCACACACTCACAGCACAGACACACTCACACGCTCACAGCACAGACACACACACACACTCACAGCACAGACACACACACACTCACAGCACAGACACACACACACTCACAGCACAGACACACACTCACTCACACTCACAGCACACACACACTCACAGCACAGACACACACTCACTCACAGCACACACACACACACACTCACAGCACAGACACACACACACACTCACAGCACAGACACACACCACACACTCACAGCACAGACACACACACTCACAGCACAGACACACACACACTCACAGCACAGACACACACACACTCACAGCACAGACACACACTCACTCACAGCACAGACACACACACACACACACTCACAGCACAGACACACACACACACTCACAGCACAGACACACCACTCACTCACAGCACAGACACACACACACACACACACACTCACAGACAGACACACACACACTCACAGCACAGACACACACACACTCACAGCACAGACACACACACACTCACAGCACAGACACACTCACACTCACAGCACAGACACACACACACACTCACAGCACACAGACACACTCACAACACTCACAGCACAGACACACACACACACTCACAGCACAGACACACACACACTCACAGCACAGACACACACACACTCACAGCACAGACACACACACACTCACAGCACAGACACACACACACCACACACATCACAGCACAGACAACACACACACTCACAGCACAGACACACACACACTCACAGCACAGACACACACACACTCACAGCACAGACACACACTCACTCACAGCACAGACACACACACACACACTCACAGCACAGACACACACACACTCACAGCACAGACACCACACACACTCACAGCACAGACACACACACACTCACAGCACAGCACAGACACACACACACTCACAGCACAGACACACACACACTCACAGCACAGACACACACACACTCACAGCACAGACACACACACACTCACAGCACAGACACACACACACTCACAGCACAGACACACACACACTCACAGCACAGACACACACACACACTCACAGCACAGACACACACACACTCACAGCACAGACACACACACACTCACAGCACAGACACACACACACTCACAGCACAGACACACACACACACAGTCACAGCACAGACACACACACACACTCACAGCACAGACACACACACACTCACAGCACAGACACACACACACACTCACAGCACAGACACACACACACTCACAGCACAGACACACACACACTCACAGCACAGACACACTCACACACTCACAGCACAGACACACACACACACTCACACACAGACACACACACACTCACAGCACAGACACACACACACTCACAGCACAGACACACACACACTCACAGCACAGACACACACACACTCACAGCACAGACACACACACACACTCACAGCACAGACACACACACACACTCACAGCACAGACACACACACACTCACAGCACAGACACACACACACACTCACAGCACAGACACACACACACTCACAGCACAGACACACACACACACACTCACAGCACAGACACACACTCACTCACAGCACAGACACACACACACACACTCACAGCACAGACACACACTCACTCACAGCACAGACACACACACACACTCACAGCACAGACACACACACACACACACTCACAGCACAGACACACACACACTCACAGCACAGACACACACACACACTCACAGCACAGACACACACACACACACTCACAGCACAGACACACACACACTCACAGCACAGACACACACACACACTCACAGCACAGACACACACACACTCACAGCACAGACACACACTCACTCACAGCACAGACACACACACACACTCACAACACAGACACACACACACTCACAGCACAGACACACACACACACACACTCACAGCACAGACACACACTCACTCACAGCACAGACACACACACACTCACAGCACAGACACACTCACACACTCACAGCACAGACACACACACACACTCACAGCACAGACACACACACACACACACAGCACAGACACACACACACACAGTCACAACACAGACACACACACACACACACACTCACAGCACAGACACACACTCACTCACAGCACAGACACACACACACTCACAGCACAGACACACTCACACACTCACAACACAGACACACTCACACACTCACAGCACAGACACACTCACACACTCACAACACAGACACACTCACACACTCACAGCACAGACACACACTCACTCACAGCACAGACACACACACACTCACAGCACAGACACACTCACACACTCACAACACAGACACACTCACACACTCACAACACAGACACACACACACACTCACAACACAGACACACACTCACACACTCACAGCACAGACACACACTCACAAACTCACACACAGACACACACACACACTCACAACACAGACACACTCACACACTCACAGCACAGACACACTCACAGCACAGACACACACACACTCACAGCACAGACACACACACACTCACAGCACAGACACACACACACACAGTCACAGCACAGACACACACACAGTCACAGCACAGACACACACACAGTCACAGCACAGACACACACACACTCTCAGTACAGACACACACACTCACAGCACAGACTCACTCACACACTCACAGCACAGACACACACACACTCACAGCACAGACACACTCACACACACTCACAGCACAGACACACTCACACACACTCACAGCACAGACACACATACACTCACTCACAGCACAGACACACACACACACACACTCACAGCACAGACACACACACACTCACAGCACAGACACACACACACTCACAGCACAGACACACTCACACACACTCACAGCACAGACACACACACACACACTCACAGCACAGACACACACACACTCACAACACAGACACACTCACACACACTCACAGCACAGACACACACACACTCACAGCACAGACACACACACACACACTCACAGCACAGACACACACACACACACTCACAGCACAGACACACACACACACTCACAGCACAGACACACACACACACTCACAGCACAGACACACACTCACTCACAGCACAGACACACACACACTCACAGCACAGACACACTCACACACTCACAACACAGACACACTCACACACTCACAGCACAGACACACTCACACACTCACAACACAGACACACACACACACTCACAGCACAGACACACACTCACTCACAGCACAGACACACACACTCACAGCACAGACACACACACACACTCACAACACAGACACACACACACACTCACAGCACAGACACACACTCACTCACAGCACAGACACACACACTCACAGCACAGACACACACACACACTCACAACACAGACACACACACACACTCACAACACAGACACACACACACACACACAGCACAGACACACACACACTCACAACACAGACACACACACACAGCACACAACACACACTCACAGCACAGACACACACACACTCACAGCACAGACACACACACTCACAGCACAGACACACTCACACACTCACAGCACAGACACACACACACACTCACAGCACAGACACACACACACTCACACCACACACACACACACACTCACAGCACAGACACACACACACTCACAGCACAGACACACACACACTCACAGCACAGACACACACACACACACACAGCACAGACACACACACAACACTCACAACACAGACACACACACACACACACTCACAGCACAGACACACACACACATCACAGCACAGACACACACACTCACAGCACAGACACACTCACACACTCACCAGCACAGACACACACACACACTCACAGCACAGACACACTCACACACTCACAGCACAGACACACTCACACACTCACAGCACAGACACACACACACTCACAGCACAGACACACACACACTCACAGCACAGACACACACACACACTCACAGCACAGACACACACTCACTCACAGCACACACACACACACACACTCACAACACAGACACACACACACTCACAGCACAGACACACTCACAACACAGACACACTCACACACACACACTCACAACACAGACACACACACACACTCACACACAGACACACTCACACACTCACAGCACAGACACACACACACTCACAACACAGACACACACACACACTCACAGCACAGACACACACACACACACTCACAGCACAGACACACACACACTCACAGCACAGACACACACACACTCACAGCACAGACACACACTCACTCACAGCACAGACACACACACACTCACAGCACAGACACACACACACACACACAGCACAGACACACACACACAGTCACAACACAGACACACACACACACACTCACAGCACAGACACACACACACTCACAGCACAGACACACACACACTCACAGCACAGACACACTCACACACACTCACAGCACAGACACACACACACACACTCACAGCACAGACACACACACACACTCACAACACAGACACACACTCACTCACAGCACAGACACACACACACTCACAGCACAGACACACACACACACAGTCACAGCACAGACACACACACACACTCACAGCACAGACACACACACACTCACAGCACAGACACACACTCACTCACAGCACAGACACACACACACTCACAGCACAGACACACACACACACACACTCACAGCACAGACACACACTCACTCACAGCACAGACACACACACACACTCACAGCACAGACACACACACACACTCAAGCACAGACACACACACACACACACTCACAGCACAGACACACACTCACTCACAGCACAGACACACACACACACTCACAGCACAGACACACACACACACACAGCACAGACACACACACACACACACACACAACACAGACACACACACACACTCACAGCACAGACACACACACACACACTCACAGCACAGACACACACTCACTCACAGCACAGACACACACACACTCACAGCACAGACACACTCACACACTCACAACACAGACACACTCACACACTCACAGCACAGACACACTCACACACTCACAACACAGACACACTCACACACTCACAGCACAGACACACACTCACTCACAGCACACAGACACACACACTCACAGCACAGACACACTCACACACTCACAGCACAGACACACTCACACACTCACAACACAGACACACACACACACTCACAGCACAGACACACTCACACACTCACAGCACAGACACACTCACAAACTCACAACACAGACACACACACACACTCACAACACAGACACACTCACACACTCACAGCACAGACACACACACACTCACAACACAGACACACTCACACACTCACAGCACAGACACACTCACACACTCACAGCACAGACACACACACACACTCACAACACAGACACACACACACACTCACAGCACAGACACACTCACAGCACAGACACACACACACACAGTCACAGCACAGACACACACACAGTCATAGCACAGACACACACACAGTCACAGCACAGACACACACACACACTCTCAGCACAGACACACACACACACACTCACAGCACAGACACACACACTCACAGCACAGACACACACACACTCACAGCACAGACACACTCACACACACTCACAGCACAGACAAACTCACACACACTCACAGCACAGACACACACACACTCACAGCACAGACACACACACACACACTCACAGCACAGACACACACACACTCACAGCACAGACACACACACTCACAGCACAGACACACTCACACACACTCACAGCACAGACACACTCACACACACTCACAGCACAGACACACACACACTCACAGCACAGACACACTCACACACACTCACAGCACAGACACACACACACTCACAGCACAGACACACTCACACACACTCACAGCACAGACACACACACACACACTCACAGCACAGACACACACACACACTCACAGCACAGACACACACACACACACTCACAGCACAGACACACACTCACTCACAGCACAGACACACACACACTCACAGCACAGACACACACACACACTCACAACACAGACACACTCACACACTCACAGCACAGACACACACACACACTCACAACACAGACACACACACACACTCACAGCACAGACACACACACACTCACAGCACACACACACACACACTCACAGCACAGACACACACACACACTCACAGCACAGACACACTCACACACTCACAGCACAGACACACACTCACTCACAGCACAGACACACACACTCACAGCACAGACACACTCACACACTCACAACACAGACACACTCACACACTCACAGCACAGACACACACACACACTCACAGCACAGACACACTCACACACTCACAACACAGACACACTCACACACTCACAGCACAGACACACACTCACTCACAGCACAGACACACACACTCACAGCACAGACACACTCACACACAGTCACAGCACAGACACACATACACACTCACAGCACAGACACACACACACTCACAGCACAGACACACACTCACTCACAGCACAGACACACACTCACTCACAGCACAGACACACACACACTCACAGCACAGACACACACACACACACAGCACAGACACACACACACACTCACACACACACACTCACACACACACACTCACAGCACAGACACACACACACTCACAGCACAGACACCCACACACTCACAGCACAGACACACTCACACACTCACAGCACAGACACACACACAAACTCACAGCACAGACACACACACACACACACACAGCACAGACACACACACACACTCACAGCACAGACACACACACACTCACACCACAGACACACACACACTCACAACACAGACACACTCACACACTCACAACACAGACACACTCACACACTCACAACACAGACACACACACACACTCACAGCACAGACACACACACACACTCACAGCACAGACACACTCACACACTCACAACACAGACACACTCACACACTCACAGCACAGACACACACACACACACTCACAGCACAGACACACACACACACTCACAGCACAGACACACACACACTCACAGCACAGACACACACACACACTCACAGCACAGACACACACACACACTCACAGCACAGACACACACACACACTCACAGCACAGACACACACACACTCACAGCACAGACACACACACACACTCACAGCACAGACACACACTCACTCACAGCACAGACACACACACACTCACAGCACAGACACACACACACACAGTCACAGCACAGACACACACACACACTCACAGCACAGACACACACACACTCACAGCACAGACACACACTCACTCACAGCACAGACACACACTCACTCACAGCACAGACACACACACACACACACTCACAGCACAGACACACACTCACTCACAGCACAGACACACACACACACTCACAACACAGACACACACACACACTCACAGCACAGACACACACACACACACACTCACAGCACAGACACACACTCACTCACAGCACAGACACACACACACTCACAGCACAGACACACACACACACACACAGCACAGACACACACACACACACTCACAACACAGACACACACACACACTCACAGCACAGACACACACACACACTCACAGCACAGACACACACTCACTCACAGCACAGACACACACACACACAGCACAGACACACTCACACACACAAAACAGACACACTCACACACTCACAGCACAGACACACTCACACACTCACAACACAGACACACTCACACACTCACAGCACAGACACACACTCACTCACAGCACAGACACACACACTCACAGCACAGACACACTCACACACTCACAGCACAGACACACTCACACACTCACAACACAGACACACACACACACTCACAACACAGACACACACTCACACACTCACAGCACAGACACACTCACGCACTCACAACACAGACACACACACACACTCACAACACAGACACACACACACTCACAGCACAGACACACACACACTCACAACACAGACACACTCACACACTCACAGCACAGACACACTCACACTCACAGCACAGACACACTCACACACACTCACAGCACAGACACACACACACTCACAGCACAGACACACACACACACACAGCACAGACACACACACACACACACACAACACAGACACACACACACTCACAGCACAGACACACACACACTCACAGCACAGACACACACACACTCACAGCACAGACACACACACACTCACAGCACAGACACACACACACTCACAGCACAGACACACACACACACTCACAGCACAGACACACTCACACACACTCACAGCACAGACACACACACACACTCACAGCACAGACACACACACACACACACTCACAGCACAGACACACACTCACTCACAGCACAGACACACACACACTCACAGCACAGACACACACACACACAGTCACAGCACAGACACACACACACACTCACAGCACAGACACACACACACTCACAGCACAGACACACACACACTCACAGCACAGACACACACTCACTCACAGCACAGACACACACACACACACACTCACAGCACAGACACACACTCACTCACAGCACAGACACACACACACACTCACAACACAGACACACACACACACTCACAGCACAGACACACACACACACACACTCACAGCACAGACACACACTCACTCACAGCACAGACACACACACACTCACAGCACAGACACACTCACACACTCACAGCACAGACACACACACACACTCACAGCACAGACACACACACACACACACAGCACAGACACACACTCACTCACAGCACAGACACACACACACACACTCACAGCACAGACACACACACACTCACAGCACAGACACACACACACACTCACAGCACAGACACACACTCACTCACAGCACAGACACACACACACACACACTCACAGCACAGACACACACTCACTCACAGCACAGACACACACACACACTCACAGCACAGACACACACACACACACTCACAGCACAGACACACACTCACTCACAGCACAGACACACACACACACACACTCACAGCACAGACACACACTCACACACTCACAGCACAGACACACTCACACACACTCACAGCACAGACACACACTCACTCACAGCACAGACACACACACACACACACTCACAGCACAGACACACACTCACACACTCACAGCACAGACACACACACACACACTCACAGCACAGACACACACACACTCACAGCACAGACACACACACACACACACTCACAGCACAGACACACACACACTCACAGCACAGACACACACACACACACACTCACAGCACAGACACACACACACTCACAGCACAGCACACACACACACACTCACAGCACAGACACACACTCACTCACAGCACACACACACACACACACACACTCACAGCACAGACACACACTCACACACTCACAGCACAGACACACTCACACACACTCACAGCACACACACACACACACTCACAGCACACACACACACACACTCACAGCACAGACACACACACACACACACTCACAGCACAGACACACACTCACTCACAGCACAGACACACACACACACACACTCACAGCACAGACACACACACACTCACAGCACAGACACACACACACACAGTCACAGCACAGACACACTCACACACACTCACAGCACAGACACACTCACACACACTCACAGCACAGACACACACACACACTCACAGCACAGACACACTCACACACACTCACAGCACAGACACACACACACTCACAGCACAGACACACTCACACACTCACAGCACAGACACACTCACACACTCACAGCACAGACACACTCACACACTCACAGCACAGACACACACTCACTCACAGCACAGACACACACACACACACTCACAGCACAGACACACACACACTCACAGCACAGACACACACACACACTCACAGCACAGACACACACTCACTCACAGCACAGACACACACACACACACACTCACAGCACAGACACACACACACTCACAGCACAGACACACACACACACACACTCACAGCATAGACACACTCACACACACTCACAGCACAGACACACACACACACACACTCACAGCACAGACACACACTCACTCACAGCACAGACACACACACACACACTCACAGCACAGACACACACTCACTCAGCACAGACACACACACACACTCACAGCACAGACACACACACACACACTCACAGCACAGACACACACTCACTCACAGCACAGACACACACACACACACACTCACAGCACAGACACACACTCACACACTCACAGCACAGACACACTCACACACACTCACAGCACAGACACACACTCACTCACAGCAAAGACACACACACACACACACTCACAGCACACACACACACTCACAGCACAGACACACACACACACACTCACAGCACAGACACACACTCACTCACAGCACAGACACACACACACACACACTCACAGCACAGACACACACTCACTCACAGCACAGACACACACACACTCACAGCACAGACACACACACACACAGTCACAGCACAGACACACACACACACTCACAGCACAGACACACACACACTCACAGCACAGACACACACTCACTCACAGCACAGACACACACACACTCACAGCACAGACACACACACACACACTCACAGCACAGACACACACTCACTCACAGCACAGACACACACACACACTCACAACACAGACACACACACACAGTCACAGCACAGACACACACACACACACACTCACATCACAGACACACACTCACTCACAGCACAGACACACACACACTCACAGCACAGACACACTCACACACTCACAGCACAGACACACACAGACACTCACAGCACAGACACACACACACACACACACAGCACAGACACACACACACACAGTCACAACACAGACACACACACACACACACTCACAGCACAGACACACACACTCACAGCACAGACACACACACACTCACAGCACAGACACACACACACACTCACAACACAGACACACTCACACACTCACAGCACAGACACACTCACACACTCACAACACAGACACACTCACACACTCACAGCACAGACACACACTCACTCACAGCACAGACACACTCTCACACTCACAGCACAGACACACACACACACTCACAACACAGACACACTCACACACTCACAGCACAGACACACACACACACTCACAGCACAGACACACTCACACACTCACAGCACAGACACACTCACACACACTCACAGCACAGACACACTCACACACTCACAGCACAGACACACTCACACACTCACAGCACAGACACACACACACTCACAGCACAGACACACACACACACACTCACAGCACAGACACACACACACTCACAGCACAGACACACACACACTCACAGCACAGACACACACACACTCACAGCACAGACACACACACACTCACAGCACAGACACACACACACACACTCACAGCACAGACACACACTCACTCACAGCACAGACACACACACACACACACTCACAGCACAGACACACACACACACACTCACAGCACAGACACACTCACACACACTCACAGCACAGACACACACACACTCACAGCACAGACACACACACACACACACTCACAGCACAGACACACACTCACACACTCACAGCACAGACACACTCACACACACTCACAGCACAGACACACACTCACACACAGCACAGACACACACACACACACACACACTCACAGCACAGACACACACACACTCACAGCACAGACACACACACACACACTCACAGCACAGACACACACTCACTCACAGCACAGACACACACACACACACTCACAGCACAGACACACACACACACACTCACAGCACAGACACACTCACACACACTCACAGCACAGACACACACTCACTCACAGCACAGACACACACACACACTCACAGCACAGACACACACTCACACACTCACAGCACAGACACACTCACACACACTCACAGCACAGACACACACACACTCACAGCACACACACACACACACACACTCACAGCACAGACACACACACACTCACAGCACAGACACACACACACACACTCACAGCACAGACACACACTCACTCACAGCACAGACACACACACACACACACTCACAGCACAGACACACACTCACACACTCACAGCACAGACACACTCACACACACTCACAGCACAGACACACACACACTCACAGCACAGACACACACTCACTCACAGCACAGACACACACACACACACACTCACAGCACAGACACACACTCACTCACAGCACACACACACACACACACACACTCACAGCACAGACACACACACACTCACAGCACAGACACACACACACAGTCACAGCACAGACACACTCACACACACTCACAGCACAGACACACACACACACACTCACAGCACAGACACACACACACACTCACAGCACAGACACACTCACACACACTCACAGCACAGACACACTCACACACACTCACACCACAGACACACACACACACTCACAGCACAGACACACTCACACACTCACAGCACAGACACACTCACACACTCACAGCACAGACACACACACACACACTCACAGCACAGACACACTCACACACACTCACAGCACAGACACACACACACTCACAGCACAGACACACACTCACTCACAGCACAGACACACACACACACACACTCACAGCACAGACACACACTCACTCACAGCACAGACACACACACACACACACTCACAGCACAGACACACACACACTCACAGCACAGACACACACACACACACTCACAGCACAGACACACTCACACACACTCACAGCACAGACACACTCACACACACTCACAGCACAGACACACACACACACTCACAGCACAGACACACTCACACACACTAACAGCACAGACACACACACACACACTCACAGCACAGACACACACACACTCACAGCACAGACACACTCACACACAGCACAGCACACACACACACACTCACAGCACAGACACACACACACTCACAGCACAGCACACACACACTCACTCACAGCACAGACACACACTCAATCACAGCACATGCACACACACATACTCACAGACACACACTCACTCACAGCACACACACACTCACTCACAGCACAGACACACACCTCACTCACAGCACAGACACACACACACACACTCACAGCACAGACACACACTCACTCACTCACAGCACAGACACACACTCACTCACAGCACAGACACACACTCACTCACAGCACAGACACACACTCACACAGTCACAGCACAGACACACTCACATACACTCACAGCACAGACACACTCACACACACTCACAGCACAGACACACACACACACTCACAGCACAGACACACTCACACACTCACAGCACAGACACACTCACACACACTCACAGCACAGACACACACACACTCACTCACAGCACAGACACACTCACACACACTCACAGCACAGACACACACACACACACTCACAGCACAGACACACACACTCACTCACACACAGACACACACACACACACACACTCACAACACAGACACACTCACACACTCACAGCACAGACACACACACACTCACAGCACAGACACACTCACACACTCACAACACAGACACACACACACACTCACAACACAGACACACACACACTCACAGCACAGACACACACACACACACACTCACAGCACAGACACACACACACTCACAGCACAGACACACTCACACACACTCACAGCACAGACACACACTCACTCACAGCACAGACACACACACACACACACTCACAGCACAGACACACACACACTCACAGCACAGACACACACACACACTCACAGCACAGACACACACACACTCACAGCACAGACACACACACACACACACTCACAGCACAGACACACACTCACTCACAGCACAGACACACACACACACTCACAGCACAGACACACACACACACACTCACAGCACAGACACACACACACTCACAGCACAGACACACACACACACACTCACAGCACAGACACACACTCACACACTCACAGCACAGACACACTCACACACACTCACAGCACAGACACACACTCACTCACAGCAGACACACACACACACACACACTCACAGCACAGACACACACACTCACACACTCACAGCACAGACACACTCACACACACTCACAGCACAGACACACACTCACTCACAGCACACACACACACACACACACACTCACAGCACAGACACACACACACTCACAGCACAGACACACACACACACACTCACAGCACAGACACACACTCACTCACAGCACAGACACACACACACACACTCACAGCACAGACACACACTCACACACTCACAGCACAGACACACTCACACACACTCACAGCACAGACACACACACACTCACAGCACAGACACACACTCACTCACAGCACAGACACACACACACACACTCACAGCACAGACACACACTCACTCACAGCACAGACACACACACACACACACTCACAGCACAGACACACACACACTCACAGCACAGACACACACACACACAGTCACAGCACGGACATACTCACACACACTCACAGCACAGACAAACTCACACACACTCACAGCACAGACACACACACACACTCACAGCATGGACACACTCACACACACTCACAGCACAGACACACTCACACACTCACAGCACAGACACACTCACACACTCACAGCACAGACACACTCACACGCTCACAGCACAGACACACACTCACTCACAGCACAGACACACACACACACACTCACAGCACAGACACACACTCACTCACAGCACAGACACACACACACACTCACAGCACAGACACACACACACACTCACAGCACAGACACACACACACACACACTCACAGCACAGACACACACACACTCACAGCACAGACACACACACACACACACACTCACAGCACAGACACACTCACACACACTCACAGCACAGAACACACACACACACACACTCACAGCACAGACACACACACACTCACAGCACAGACACACTCACACACTCACAGCACAGACACACACACACTCAGCACAGACACACACACACACTCACAGCACAGACACACACACACACACTCACAGCACAGACACACACTCACTCACAGCACAGACACACACACACACACACTCACAGCACAGACACACACACACTCACAGCACAGACACACACACACACACACACTCACAGCACAGACACACACTCACACACTCACAGCACAGACACACTCACACACACTCACAGCACAGACACACACTCACTCACAGCACAGACACACACACACACACACTCACAGCACAGACACACACACACTCACAGCACAGACACACACACACACAGACACAGCACAGACACACACTCACTCACAGCACAGACACACACACACACCACAGCACAGCACAGACACACACTCACTCACAGCACAGACACACACACACTCACAGCACAGACACACACACACACTCACAGCACAGACACACACACACACTCACAGCACAGACACACACACACTCACAGCACAGACACACACTCACTCACAGCACAGACACACACTCACTCACAGCACAGACACACACACACACACACTCACAGCACAGACACACACTCACTCACAGCACAGACACACACACACACTCACAACACAGACACACACACACACTCACAGCACAGACACACACACACACACACTCACATCACAGACACACACTCACTCACAGCACAGACACACACACACTCACAGCACAGACACACTCACACACTCACAGCACAGACACACACACACTCACAGCACAGACACACACACACACACACACAGCACAGACACACACACACACAGGCACAACACAGACACACACACACACACTCACAGCACAGACACACACACACTCACAGCACAGACACACACACACTCACAGCACAGACACACTCACACACTCACAACACAGACACACTCACACACTCACAGCACAGACACACTC
Organism: Carcharodon carcharias; assembly: GCF_017639515.1. Classification (NCBI taxonomy): domain Eukaryota; kingdom Metazoa; phylum Chordata; class Chondrichthyes; order Lamniformes; family Lamnidae; genus Carcharodon; species Carcharodon carcharias. Next base: position 25,222,797 of record NC_054483.1, on the reverse strand, counting down.
ACACACTCACAACACAGACACACTCACACACTCACAGCACAGACACACACTCACTCACAGCACAGACACACACACACTCACAGCACAGACACACTCACACACTCACAACACAGACACACTCACACACTCACAACACAGACACACACACACACTCACAACACAGACACACTCACACACTCACAGCACAGACACACTCACACACTCACAACACAGACACACACACACACTCACAACACAGACACACTCACACACTCACAGCACAGACACACTCACAGCACAGACACACACACACTCACAGCACAGACACACACACACTCACAGCACAGACACACACACACACACACTCACAGCACAGACACACACACACTCACAGCACAGACACACACACACTCACAGCACAGACACACACACACACTCAGTACAGACACACACACACTCACAGCACAGGCACACACTCAGTCACAGCACAGACACACACACACACACTCACAGCACAGACACACACTCACTCACAGCACAGACACACACACACACACACACTCACAGCACAGACACACACTCACACACTCACAGCACAGACACACTCACACACACTCACAGCACAGACACACACTCACTCACAGCACAGACACACACACACACACACTCACAGCACAGACACACACTCACACACTCACAGCACAGACACACTCACACACACTCACAGCACAGACACACACTCACTCACAGCACAGACACACACACACACACACACTCACAGCACAGACACACACACACTCACAGCACAGACACACACACACACACTCACAGCACAGACACACACACACTCACAGCACAGACACACACACACACACTCACAGCACAGACACACACTCACACACTCACAGCACAGACACACTCACACACACTCACAGCACAGACACACACTCACTCACAGCACAGACACACACACACACTCACAGCACAGACACACACTCACACACTCACAGCACAGACACACACACACACTCACAGCACAGACACACACTCACTCACAGCACAGACACACACACACACACACTCACAGCACAGACACACACACACTCACAGCACAGACACACACACACACACACTCACAGCACAGACACACACTCACTCACAGCACAGACACACACACACACACACTCACAGCACAGACACACACTCACACACTCACAGCACAGACACACTCACACACACTCACAGCACAGACACACACACACTCACAGCACAGACACACACTCACTCACAGCACAGACACACACACACACACACTCACAGCACAGACACACACTCACTCACAGCACAGACACACACACACACACACTCACAGCACAGACACACACACACTCACAGCACAGACACACACACACACACTCACAGCACAGACACACTCACACACACTCACAGCACAGACACACTCACACACACTCACAGCACAGACACACACACACACTCACAGCATGGACACACTCACACACACTAACAGCACAGACACACTCATACACACTCACAGCACAGACACACACACACTCACAGCACAGACACACTCACACACAGCGCAGTCACACACACACTCAGTCACAGCACACACACACACACACTCACAGCACAGACACACACTCACTCACAGCACAGACACACACACAATCACAGCACAGACACAAACACATACTCACAGACACACACACTCACAGCACACACACACTCACTCACAGCACAGACACACCCTCACTCACAGCACAGACACACACACACACTCACAGCACAGACACACACTCACTCACTCACAGCACAGACAAACACTCACTCACAGCACAGACACACACTCACTCACAGCACAGACACACACTCACACAGTCACAGCACAGACACACACACACTCACAGCACAGACACACTCACACACACTCACAGCACAGACACACACACACTCACAGCACAGACACACTCACACACACTCACAGCACAGACACACTCACACACACTCACAGCACAGACACACACACACACTCACAGCACAGACACACACACACACACACTCACAGCACAGACACACACACACTCACAGCACAGACACACACACACACACTCACAGCACAGACACACACTCACTCACAGCACAGACACACACACACACACACTCACAGCACAGACACACACTCACACACTCACAGCACAGACACACTCACACACACTCACAGCACAGACACACACACACTCACAGCACAGACACACACTCACTCACAGCACAGACACACACACACACACTCTCACAGCACAGACACACACTCACTCACAGCACAGACACACACACACACACACACTCACAGCACAGACACACACACACTCACAGCACAGACACACACACACAGTCACAGCACGGACATACTCACATACACTCACAGCACAGACACACACACACACTCACAGCACAGACACACACACACACACTCACAGCATAGACACACTCACACACACTAACAGCACAGACACACTCATACACACTCACAGCACAGACACACTCACACACTCACAGCACAGACACACTCACACACTCACAGCACAGACAAACTCCCACGCTCACAGCACAGACACACACTCACACACTCACAGCACAGACACACTCACACACACTCACAGCACAGACACACACACACTCACAGCACAGACACACACTCACTCACAGCACAGACACACACACACACACACTCACAGCACAGACACACACTCACTCACAGCACAGACACACACACACACACACTCACAGCACAGACACACACACACTCACAGCACAGACACACACACACACAGTCACAGCTCGGACACACTCACATACACTCACAGCACAGACACACTCACACACACTCACAGCACAGACACACACACACACTCACAGCACAGACACACTCATACACACTCACAGCACAGACACACTCACACACTCACAGCACAGACACACACACACTCACAGCACAGACACACTCACACACAGCACAGACACACACACACTCACTCACAGCACAGACACACACTCACACACACAGACACACACACACTCACTCACAGCACACAAACACTCACTCACAGCACAGACACACACACACTCACAGCACAGACACACACTCACACAGTCACAGCACAGACACACACACACACACTCACAGCACAGACACACTCACACACACTCACAGCACAGACACACACACACACTCACAGCACAGACACACTCACACACACTACAGCACAGACACACACACACACTCACAGGACAGACACACACACACTCTCACAGCATAGACACACTCACACACACTCACAGCACAGACACACACACACACACTCACAGCACAGACACACACTCACTCACAGCACAGACACACACACACACACACACACTCACAGCACAGACACACACTCACTCACAGCACAGACACACACACACACTCACAGCACAGACACACACTCACACACTCACAGCACAGACACACACACTCACACACTCACAGCACAGACACACACTCACTCACAGCACAGACACACACTCACACACTCACAGCACAGACACACACTCACTCACAGCACAGACACACTCACACACACTCACAGCACAGACACACACTCACTCACAGCACAGACACACACACACACACTCACAGCACAGACACACACACACTCACAGCACAGACACACACACTCACTCACAGCACAGACACACACACACACACTCACAGCACAGACACACACACACTCACAGCACAGACACACACACACACACTCACAGCACAGACACACACACACACACAGCACAGACACACACACACACACACACACACACACACACACACACACACACAGCACACACACACACACACACTCACAGCACAGACACACACACACTCACAGCACAGACACACACTCACTCACAGCACAGACACACACACACACACACTCACAGCACAGACACACACACACTCACACACAAACACACACACACACACACACTCACAGCACAGACACACACACACTCACAGCACAGACACACACACACACACTCACAGCACAGACACACACTCACTCACAGCACAGACACACACACACACACTCACAGCACAGACACACACACACACACTCACAGCACAGACACACTCACACACACTCACAGCACAGACACACACACACTCACAGCACAGACACACACACACACTCACAGCACAGACACACACTCACACACTCACAGCACAGACACACTCACACACACTCACAGCACAGACACACACTCACTCACAGCACAGACACACACACACACACACTCACAGCACAGACACACACACACTCACAGCACAGACACACACACACACACTCACAGCACAGACACACACTCACTCACAGCACAGACACACACACACACACACTCACAGCACAGACACACACTCACACACTCACAGCACAGACACACTCACACACACTCACAGCACAGACACACACACACTCACAGCACAGACACACACTCACTCACAGCACAGACACACACACACACACACTCACAGCACAGACACACACTCACTCACAGCACAGACACACACACACACACACTCACAGCACAGACACACACACACTCACAGCACAGACACACACACACACAGTCACAGCACGACACACACACATACACTCACAGCACAGACACACACACACACACTCACAGCACAGACACACACACACACTCACAACACAGAAACACACACACACTCACAGCACAGGCACACTCATACACACTCACAGCACAGACACACACACACTCACAGCACAGACACACTCACACACAGCACAGACACACACACACACACTCACAGCACAGACACACACTCACTCACAGCACAGACACACACACTCACTCACAGCACAGACACACACACAATCACAGCACAGACACACACACATACTCACAGACACACACACTCACAGCACACACACACTCACTCACAGCACAGACACACACACACTCACAGCACAGACACACACACACACACTCACAGCACAGACACACACTCACACACTCACAGCACAGACACACACACACTCACAGCACAGACACACACTCACTCACAGCACAGACACACACTCACACAGTCACAGCACAGACACACACACACTCACAGCACAGACACACACACACACACTCACAGCACAGACACACACACACACTCACAGCACAGAAACACACACACACTCACAGCACAGACACACACACACACACAGCACAGACACACACACACACACTCACTCACAGCACAGACACACACACACACACACACTCACAGCACAGACACACACACACTCACAGCACAGACACACACACACACACTCACAGCACAGACACACACTCACTCACAGCACAGACACACACACACACACTCACAGCACAGACACACACTCACACACTCACAGCACAGACACACTCACACACACTCACAGCACAGACACACACACACTCACAGCACAGACACACACACACACACACTCACACACACACACACACACACACACACACACACACACACTCACAGCACAGACACACACACACTCACAGCACAGACACACACACTCACACACTCACAGCACAGACACACACTCACTCACAGCACAGACACACACACACACTCACAGCACAGACACACACACACACACTCACAGCACAGACACACTCACACACACTCACAGCACAGACACACACACACACTCACAGCATGGACACACTCACACACACTCACAGCACAGACACACTCATACACACTCACAGCACAGACACACTCACACACTCACAGCACAGACACACACACACACTCACAGCACAGACACACACACACACTCACAGCACAGACACACACTCACACACTCACAGCACAGACACACACTCACACACACTCACAGCACAGACACACACTCACTCACAGCACAGACACACACTCACTCACAGCACAGACACACACACACACACACTCACAGCACAGACACACACTCACTCACAGCACAGACACACACACACACACACTCACAGCACAGACACACACACACTCACAGCACAGACACACACACACACAGTCACAGCACAGACACACTCACACACACTCACAGCACAGACACACACACACTCACAGCACAGACACACACACACACTCACAGCACAGACACACTCACACACACTCACAGCACAGACACACTCACACACACTCACAGCACAGACACACACACACTCACAGCACAGACACACTCACACACAGCACAGACACACACACACTCACTCACAGCACAGACACACACTCACTCACAGCACAGACACACACTCACACACTCACAGCACAGACACACACACACTCACAGCACAGACACACACTCACTCACAGCACAGACACACACACACACAGTCACAGCACAGACACACTCACACACTCACAGCACAGACACACTCACACACACTCACAGCACAGACACACACACACACTCACAGCATGGACACACTCACACACACTAACAGCACAGACACACTCATACACACTCACAGCACAGACACACACACACTCACTCACAACACAGACACACTCACACACACTCACAGCACAGACACACACACACACACTCACAGCACAGACACACACTCACTCACAGCACAGACACACACACACACACACACTCACAGCACAGACACACACTCACTCACAGCACAGACACACACACACACTCACAGCACAGACACACACTCACACACTCACAGCACAGACACACTCACTCACTCACAGCACAGACACACACACACTCACAGCACAGACACACACACACACACACTTACAGCACAGACACACACTCACACACTCAGCACAGACACACTCACACACACTCACACACAGACACACACTCACTCACAGCACAGACACACACACACACACACTCACAGCACAGACACACACACACTCACAGCACAGACACACACACACACACTCACAGCACAGACACACACTCACTCACAGCACAGACACACACACACACACACTCACAGCACAGACACACACTCACTCACAGCACAGACACACACACACACTCACAGCACAGACACACACACACACTCACAGCACAGACACACACTCACTCACAGCACAGACACACACACACACACACACTCACAGCACAGACACACACTCACACACTCACAGCACAGACACACTCACACACACTCACAGCACAGACACACACTCAATCACAGCACAGACACACACACACACACACTCACAGCACAGACACACTCACACACTCACAGCACAGACACACTCACACACTCACAGCACAGACACACTCACACACTCACAGCACAGACACACACTCACTCACAGCACAGACACACACACACACACACTTACAGCACAGACACACACTCACTCACAGCACAGACACACTCACACACACTCACAGCACAGACACACACTCACTCACAGCACAGACACACACACACACACACTCACAGCACAGACACACACACACTCACAGCACAGACACACACACACACACTCACAGCACAGACACACACTCACTCACAGCACAGACACACACACACACACTCACAGCACAGACACACACACACTCACAGCACAGACACACACACACACACTCACAGCACAGACACACACACACACACTCACAGCACAGACACACACACACTCACAGCACAGACACACACACACACACACTCACAGCACAGACACACACTCACACACTCACAGCACAGACACACTCACACACACTCACAGCACAGACACACACTCACTCACAGCACAGACACACACACACACACTCACAGCACAGACACACACACACACACTCACAGCACAGACACACTCACACACACTCACAGCACAGACACACACTCACTCACAGCACAGACACACACACACACACACTCACAGCACAGACACACACACACTCACAGCACAGACACACACACACACACTCACAGCACAGACACACACACACTCACAGCACAGACACACACACACACACTCACAGCACAGACACACACACACACACTCACAGCACAGACACACTCACACACACTCACAGCACAGACACACACACACTCACAGCACAGACACACACTCACTCACAGCACAGACACACTCACACACACTCACAGCACAGACACACACTCACTCACAGCACGGACACACACACACACACACTCACAGCACAGACACACACACACTCACAGCACAGACACACACTCACTCACAGCACAGACACACTCACACACACTCACAGCACAGACACACTCACACACACTCACAGCACAGACACACACACACACTCACAGCACAGACACACTCACACACACTCACAGCACAGACACACTCACACACTCACATCACAGACACACTCACACACTCACAACACAGACACACTCACACACTCACAGCACAGACACACACTCACTCACAGCACAGACACACACACACACACTCACAGCACAGACACACACACACACTCACAGCACAGACACACACACACACTCACAGCACAGACACACACTCACTCACAGCACAGACACACACACACACACACTCACAGCACAGACACACACACACTCACAGCACAGACACACACACACACACACTCACAGCATAGACACACTCACACACACTCACAGCACAGACACACACACACACACACTCACAGCACAGACACACACTCACTCACAGCACAGACACACACACACACTCACAGCACAGACACACACACACTCAGCACTGACACACACACACACTCACAGCACAGACACACACACACACACTCACAGCACAGAAACACACACACTCACAGCACAGACACACACACACACACACTCACAGCACAGACACACACACACACTCACAGCACAGACACACACACACACACTCACAGCACAGACACACACTCACTCACAGCACAGACACACACACACACACTCACAGCACACACACACACTCACACACTCACAGCACAGACACACTCACACACACTCACAGCACAGACACACTCACTCACAGCACAGACACACACACACACACTCACAGCACAGACACACACACACACACACACACAGACACACACACACACACTCACAGCACAGACACACACTCACTCACAGCACAGACACACACACACACACACTCACAGCACAGACACACACTCACTCACAGCACAGACACACACACACTCACAGCACAGACACACACACACACACTCACAGCACAGACACACACACACACTCACAGCACAGACACACACACACTCACAGCACAGACACACACTCACTCACAGCACAGACACACACTCACTCACAGCACAGACACACACACACACACACTCACAGCACAGACACACACTCACTCACAGCACAGACACACACACACACTCACAGCACAGACACACACACACACTCACAGCACAGACACACACACACACACACTCACAGCACAGACACACACTCACTCACAGCACAGACACACACACACTCACAGCACAGACACACACACACACTCACAGCACAGACACACACACACTCACAGCACAGACACACACACACACACACACAGCACAGACACACACACACACACACACAACACAGACACACACACACACACACTCACAGCACAGACACACACACACTCACAGCACAGACACACACACACTCACAGCACAGACACACACACACACTCACAACACAGACACACTCACACACTCACAGCATGGACACACTCACACACACTAACAGCACAGACACACTCACACACTCACAGCACAGACACACACACACTCACAGCACAGACACACACACACTCACAGCACAGACACACTCACACACTCACAACACAGACACACTCACACACTCACAACACAGACACACACACACACTCACAACACAGACACACTCACACACACACAGCACACACACACTCACAAACTCACAACACAGACACACACACACACTCACAACACAGACACACTCACACACTCACAGCACAGACACACTCACAGCACAGACACACACACACTCACAGCACAGACTCACACACACTCACAGCACAGACACACACACACACACAGTCACAGCACAGACACACAAAGAGTCACAGCACAGACACACACACAGTCACAGCACAGACACACACACACTCTCAGTACAGACACACACACACTCACAGCACAGGCACACACTCAGTCACAGCACAGACACACACACACACACTCACAGCACAGACACACACTCACTCACAGCACAGACACACACACACACACACTCACAGCACAGACACACACTCACACACTCACAGCACAGACACACTCACACACACTCACAGCACAGACACACACTCACTCACAGCACAGACACACACACACACACACTCACACACACACACACTCACACACTCACAGCACAGACACACTCACACACACTCACAGCACAGACACACACTCACTCACAGCACAGACACACACACACACACACACACTCACAGCACAGACACACACACACTCACAGCACAGGCACACACACACACACACTCACAGCACAGACACACACTCACTCACAGCACAGACACACACACACACACTCACAGCACAGACACACACTCACACACTCACAGCACAGACACACTCACACACACTCACAGCACAGACACACACTCACTCACAGCACAGACAGACACACACACACTCACAGCACAGACACACACACACACACACACTCACAGCACAGACACACACACACACACTCACAGCACAGACACACACTCACTCACAGCACAGACACACACACACACACACTCACAGCACAGACACACACACACTCACAGCACAGACACACACACACACACACTCACAGCACAGACACACACTCACTCACAGCACAGACACGCACACACACACACTCACAGCACAGACACACACTCACACACTCACAGCACAGACACACTCACACACACTCACAGCACAGACACACACACACTCACAGCACAGACACACACTCACTCACAGCACAGACACACACACACACACACTCACAGCACAGACACACACTCACTCACAGCACAGACACACACACACACACACTCACAGCACAGACACACACACACTCACAGCACAGACACACACACACACAGTCACAGCACGGACATACTCACATACACTCACAGCACAGACATACTCACACACACTCACAGCACAGACACACACACACACTCACAGCACAGACACACACACACACACTAACAGCACAGACACACTCACACACTCACAGCACAGACACACTCACAGCACAGACACACACACACACTCACAGCACAGACACACTCACACACAGCACAGACACACACACACTCACTCACAGCACAGACACACACTCACTCACAGCACAGACACACACACACACTCACAGCACAGACACACACACACTCACAGCACAGACACACAACACATACTCACAGACACACACACACTCACAGCACAGACACACACACACACACTCACAGCACAGACACACACTCACTCACAGCACAGACACACACACACACTCACAGCACAGACACACACTCACACACTCACAGCACAGACACACACTCACTCACAGCACAGACACGCACACACACTCACAGCACAGACACACTCTCACACACTCACAGCACAGACACACACACACTCACAGCACAGACACACTCACACACACACTCACAGCACACACACACACACACACACTCACAGCACAGACACACACTCACACACACTCACAGCACAGACACACTCACACACATCACAGCACAGACACACACACACTCACTCACAGCACAGACACACTCACACACACTCACAGCACAGACACACACACACACTCACAGCACAGACACACACACACACTCACAGCACAGACACACTCACACACTCACAGCACAGACACACACACACACTCACAGCACAGACACACACTCACTCACACACAGACACACACACACACACACTCACAGCACAGACACACACTCACTCACAGCACAGACACACACACACACACTCACAGCACAGACACACACTCACTCACAGCACAGACACACACACACACACTCACAGCACAGACACACACACACTCACAGCACAGACACACACACACACACTCACAGCACAGACACACACTCACTCACAGCACAGACACACACACACACTCACAGCACAGACACACACTCACTCACAGCAGAGACACACACACACACTCACAGCACAGACACACACACACACTCACAGCACAGACACACACACACATCACTCACAGCACACACACACACACACACACACTCACAGCACAGACACACACTCACACACTCACAGCACAGACACACTCACACACACTCACAGCACAGACACACACACACACTCACAGCACAGACACACACTCACTCACAGCACAGACACACACACACACACACTCACAGCACAGACACACACTCACTCACAGCACAGACACACACACACACACTCACAGCACAGACACACACTCACTCACAGCACAGACACACACACACACACACACACAGCACAGACACACACACACACACAGCACAGACACACACACACACTCACAGCACAGACACACACACACTCACAGCACAGACACACACACACACACACTCACAGCACAGACACACACACACTCACAGCACAGACACACACACACACTCACAGCACAGACACACACACACACACTCACAGCACAGACACACACTCACTCACAGCACAGACACACACACACACACACTCACAGCACAGACACACACACACACACTCACAGCACAGACACACACACACACACTCACAGCACAGACACACACTCACTCACAGCACAGACACACACACACACACACACTCACAGCACAGACACACACTCACACACTCACAGCACAGACACACTCACACACACTCACAGCACAGACACACACACACTCACAGCACAGACACACACACACACACTCACAGCACAGACACACACACACTCACAGCACAGACACACACACACACTCACAGCACAGACACACACTCACTCACAGCACAGACACACACACACACACTCACAGCACAGACACACACTCACACACTCACAGCACAGACACACTCACACACACTCACAGCACAGACACACACACACTCACAGCACAGACACACACTCACTCACAGCACAGACACACACACACACACACACTCACAGCACAGACACACACTCACTCACAGCACAGACACACACACACACACACTCACAGCACAGACACACACACACTCACAGCACAGACACACACACACACACTCACAGCACAGACACACACTCACACACTCACAGCACAGACACACTCACACACACTCACAGCACAGACACACACACACACTCACAGCATGGACACACTCACACACACTAACAGCACAGACACACTCATACACACTCACAGCACAGACACACTCACACACTCACAGCACAGACACACACTCACTCACAGCACAGACACACACACACACACACTCACAGCACAGACACACACTCACTCACAGCACAGACACACACACACACACTCACAGCACAGACACACACTCACTCACAGCACAGACACACACACACACTCACAGCACAGACACACACTCACTCACAGCATAGACACACACACACACACACTCACAGCACAGACACACACTCACTCACAGCACAGACACACACACACACACACACTCACAGCACAGACACACACACACACACTCACAGCACAGACACACACACACACACACTCACAGCACAGACACACACTCACTCAGCACTGACACACACACACACACACTCACAGCACAGACACACACACACACACTCACAGCACAGACACACACTCACTCACAGCACAGACACACACACACACACACTCACAGCACAGACACACACTCACACACTCACCGCACAGACACACACACACACACACTCACAGCACAGACACACACTCACACACTCACAGCACAGACACACTCACACACACTCACAGCACAGACACACTCACTCACAGCACAGACACACACACACACACTCACAGCACAGACACACACACACTCACAGCACAGACACACACACACACACTCACAGCACAGACACACACACACTCACAGCACAGACACACACTCACTCACAGCACAGACACACACACACTCACAGCACAGACACACACACACACATCACAGCACAGACACACACACACACTCACAGCACAGACACACACACACTCACAGCACAGACACACACTCACTCACAGCACAGACACACACTCACTCACAGCACAGACACACACACACACACACACTCACAGCACAGACACACACACACTCACAGCACAGACACACACACACACTCACAGCACAGACACACACACACACTCACAGCACAGACACACACACACACACACTCACAGCACAGACACACACTCACTCACAGCACAGACACACACACACTCACAGCACAGACACACACACACACTCACAGCACAGACACACACACACACTCACAGCACAGACACACACACACACACACAGCACAGACACACACACACACAGTCACAGCACAGACACACACACACACACTCACAGCACAGACACACACTCACTCACAGCACAGACACACACACACTCACAGCACAGACACACACACACACTCACAACACAGACACACTCACACACTCACAGCACAGACACACTCACACTCACAACACAGACACACTCACACACACTCACAGCACAGACACACACACACTCACAGCACAGACACACACACACTCACAGCACAGACACACTCACACACTCACACACAGACACACACACACACTCACAACACAGACACACACACACACTCACAGCACAGACACACACACACACTCACAGCACAGACACACACACACTCACAGCACAGACACACTCACACACAGCACAGCACACACACACTCACTCACAGCACAGACACACACACACTCACAGCAGGCACACACACACACTCACAGCACAGACACACACTCATCACAGCACAGACACACACACATACTCACAGACACACACACTCACAGCACACACACACTCACTCACAGCACAGACACACCCTCACTCACAGCACAGACACACACACACACTCACAGCACAGACACACACACTCACTCACTCACAGCACAGACAAACACTCACTCACACACAGGCACACACTCAATCACAGCGCAGACACACACTCACACAGTCACAGCACGGACATACATACACTCACAGCACAGACATACTCACACACACTCACAGCACAGACACACACACACACACACTCACAGCATGGACACACTCACACACACTAACAGCACAGACACACTCACACACACTCACAGCACAGACACACACACACACTCACAACACAGACACACACACACACACTCACAGCACAGACACACACACACACTCACAGCACAGACACACACACACTCACAGCACAGACACACACACACACTCACAGCACAGACACACTCACACACTCACAGCACAGACACACACTCACTCACAGCACAGACACACACACACACACACTCACAGCACAGACACACACTCACTCACAGCACAGACACACACACACACACTCACAGCACAGACACACACTCACTCACAGCACAGACACACACACACACACTCACAGCACAGACACACACACACTCACAGCACAGACACACACACACACACTCACAGCACAGACACACACTCACTCACAGCACAGACACAACACACACACACTCACAGCACAGACACACACACACTCACAGCACAGACACACACACACACACACAGCACAGACACACACACACACTCACAGCACAGACACACACTCACTCACAGCACAGACACACACACACACACACACACACACACACAGACACACTCACACACTCACAGCACAGACACACTCACACTCACAGCACAGACACACACACACACTCACAGCACAGACACACACACACTCACAGCACAGACACACACACACACACAGACTCACAGCACAGACACACACTCACTCACAGCACAGACACACACACACACACTCACAGCACAGACACACACTCACTCACAGCACAGACACACACACACACACACTCACAGCACAGACACACACACACTCACAGCACAGACACACACACACACACTCACAGCACAGACACACACTCACTCACAGCACAGACACACACACACACACACTCACAGCACAGACACACACACACTCACAGCACAGACACACACACACACTCACAGCACAGACACACACACACACACTCACAGCACAGACACACACTCACTCACAGCACAGACACACACACACACACACTCACAGCACAGACACACACTCACACACTCACAGCACAGACACACACACACACACTCACAGCACAGACACACACTCACTCACAGCACAGACACACACACACACACACACTCACAGCACAGACACACACTCACACACTCACAGCACAGACACACTCACACACACTCACAGCACAGACACACACTCACTCACAGCACAGACACACACACACACACACTCACAGCACAGACACACACACACTCACAGCACAGACACACACACACACACTCACAGCACAGACACACACTCACTCACAGCACAGACACACACACACACACTCACAGCACAGACACACACTCACACACTCACAGCACAGACACACTCACACACACTCACAGCACAGACACACACACACTCACAGCACAGACACACACTCACTCACAGCACAGACACACACACACACACACTCACAGCACAGACACACACTCACTCACAGCACAGACACACACACACACACACTCACAGCACAGACACACACACACTCACAGCACAGACACACACACACACAGTCACAGCACGGACATACTCACACACACTCACAGCACAGACACACTCACACACACTCACAGCACAGACACACACACACACTCACAGCATGGACACACTCACACACACTAACAGCACAGACACACTCATACACACTCACAGCACAGACACACTCACACACTCACAGCACAGACACACACACACTCACAGCACAGACACACTCACACGCTCACAGCACAGACACACACACACTCACAGCACAGACACACACACACACACTCACAGCACAGACACACACTCACTCACAGCACAGACACACACACACACTCACAGCACAGACACACACACACTCACAGCACAGACACACACACACACACACTCACAGCACAGACACACACTCACTCACAGCACAGACACACACACACACACACACACAGCACAGACACACACACACACACTCACAGCACAGACACACACACACACACACTCACAGCACAGACACACACTCACTCACAGCACAGACACACACACACACACACTCACAGCACAGACACACACTCACTCAGCACTGACACACACACACACTCACAGCACAGACACACACACACACACACACACACACACAGCACAGACACACACTCACTCACAGCACAGACACACACACACACACACTCACAGCACAGACACACACTCACACACTCACAGCACAGACACACACACACACACACTCACAGCACAGACACACACTCACACACTCACAGCACAGACACACTCACACACACTCACAGCACAGACACACTCACTCACAGCACAGACACACACACACACACTCACAGCACAGACACACACACACTCACAGCACAGACACACACACACACACTCACAGCACAGACACACACTCACTCACAGCACAGACACACACACACACACTCACAGCACAGACACACACACACACTCACAGCACAGACACACACACACACAGTCACAGCACAGACACACACACACACTCACAGCACAGACACACACACACTCACAGCACAGACACACACTCACTCACAGCACAGACACACTCACTCACAGCACAGACACACACACACTCACAGCACAGCACAGACACACACACACACAGCACAGCACACACACACACACACTCACAGACACACACTCACACACAGACACACACATCAGACACACACACACACACACACTCACAGCACAGACACACACACACACAAACACACAGCACAGACACACACACACTCACAGCACAGACACACACACACAGACTCACAGCACAGACACACTCACACACACTCACAGCACAGACACACACACACACACTCACAGCACAGACACACACACACACTCACAGCACAGACACACTCACACACACTCACAGCACAGACACACTCATACACACTCACAGCACAGACACACACACACACTCACAGCACAGACACAACACTCACTCACAGCACAGACACACACACACACACTCACAGCACAGACACACACTCACTCACAGCACAGACACACACACACACACACACAGCACAGACACACACTCACTCACAGCACAGACACACACACACACTCACAGCACAGACACACACACACTCACAGCACAGACACACACACACACACACTCACAGCACAGACACACACACACTCACAGCACAGACACACACACACACACACACTCACAGCATAGACACACTCACACACACTCACAGCACAGACACACACACACACACACTCACAGCACAGACACACACTCACTCACAGCACAGACACACACACACACACACTCACAGCACAGACACACACTCACTCAGCACAGACACACACACACACTCACAGCACAGACACACACACACACTCACAGCACAGACACACACTCACTCACAGCACAGACACACACACACACACACTCACAGCACAGACACACACTCACACACTCACAGCACAGACACACACACACACACACTCACACACACAGACACACACTCACACACTCACAGCACAGACACACTCACACACACTCACAGCACAGACACACACACTCACAGCACAGACACACACACACACACTCACAGCACAGACACACACACACTCACAGCACAGACACACACACACACACTCACAGCACAGACACACACACACTCACAGCACAGACACACACACACACACTCACAGCACAGACACACACACACTCACAGCACAGACACACACACACACACTCACAGCACAGACACACACACACACTCACAGCACAGACACACACACACTCACAGCACAGACACACACACACTCACAGCACAGACACACACTCACTCACAGCACAGACACACACACACACACTCACAGCACAGACACACACTCACTCACAGCACAGACACACACACACACTCACAACACAGACACACACACACGGTCACAGCACAGACACACACACACACACACTCACAGCACAGACACACACTCACTCACAGCACAGACACACACACACTCACAGCACAGACACACTCACACACTCACAGCACAGACACACACACACACTCACAGCACAGACACACACACACACACACACAGCACAGACACACACACACAGTCACAACACAGACACACACACACACACACTCACAGCACAGACACACACTCACTCACAGCACAGACACACACACACTCACAGCACAGACACACTCACACACTCACAACACAGACACACACACACACACACAGCACAGACACACTCACACACACAACACACACACACACACACTCACAGCACAGACACACACTCACTCACAGCACAGACACACACACACTCACAGCACAGACACACTCACACACTCACAACACAGACACACTCACACACTCACAACACAGAAACACACACACACTCACAGCACAGACACACACACACACAGTCACAGCACGGACATACTCACATACACTCACAGCACAGACACACTCACACACACTCAC